>NW_027672799.1:0-14636 GCF_964194105.1 Spermophilus citellus | reverse complement strand
GAAACAAAGTTTTTCAAAACAGCAGAAGACTCTTTTTAGGGTTAAATATGTATACAAAAGATGTCCAGGCTACACCAGGCCCCATGTGAAATGTGCTCAACTCCAGAGCCAGTCATAAACAGCGCCCCCTGGAGGGGACACACACACACACACACACACACACACACACACACACACACGGTTTGAGGCCTGCTAGTAGCCCATTGCTTCAGCTTTCACTATTAAAACATATTCCTCTTGCTTCTCTTGACCTGTTCCAATGAGCACATATTTCTCTGATCATTAGAAAAATGTAAATTTCATTTCATTTTAGGAAAAAAATAAGAAAACACATTGCATAATACTATTTTTTCTTTGTACTGAGCCAATGAAGTCTTAAATTACATTCATACAGAGCAAGCATCATAAAAATCCCAAGAATAATTGTTATTTTTGAAAGAAAGCACCCACAAGCCCTCTTCAAACACACAGCAGCCAGTCTGTGGGTGTGTGGGCCAGTTCCAGGACCTCCAGACTTCTAGTTCCTTCTACTTACCATCAGGAGCAAGGGACCTGCTTGAGAGAAGCCCAGCAATTCTTCCGTTTTTCCCTTTGCAAAGTGCAGGTCTCTGTTCTCAGGAAAGAAAGACAACCCGCTGACCCGATGACCTTCTGTCGGCTAATCAAACCCCTCATGAACAATTAATGGGATCAAAAGCTCATAGGCCATTGTCACTGTGTCAACTCGATGCACAGGACCCGAGGGCTGAAACGGGATGACCTTCTCGGGTGGTAGATAATTTCCAGTGGTGACTCGTCTTACTGCTGCTACCTGTGCCGAGGTCACTGTCCTGGCCGCAGTGGCCACCCAGGCTGCCCTTCCGACAAGACAAGACGCAGCCTCCCTTATCAGACATGCTAATTTAAGCTCCGTAACCTAAAACGTGAGAAACACACCGCAAGTAAACAGGAGAGGCCACGTCTGCTCCGGCCCGACAAGTGGCCGAGCACCGCTCACCGGAAGAACCTGGTGCCGGCTGGGAAGTCATCCAGTGAGTCCTTCCAGACTGCCTTGTGCTCACGAGGCAGAGTGGGCACCCTGCCCACAGCCACCCCGAGCAGGCCCTTCCCAGCAACGGGCCTTCCCAGCTGCATCGCTGCAGCAGGACATGCATGCACCTGCTTCTGACCAGCTGGACCTGGTCAAGCTCATCTCTTTCCCCTCTCAGGTGAGGGAAATAAGACCTCGCCCAGTGCAGGGTCTGAAATGTCATCGTCTCTAAAAGATCGTCACTGCACACCGCAGTCATCACCCACCTCCATGAGCCATGCATCTGCTGGACAGAAATAAAATTTCAGAAATGTCGGTTAACCAGAGCAGGACAGAGTATCTACTATAAAAAGTCCTAGAGAATAGCCACAAACTGCAGCTCACCCTGTGCTCAGCGTGAGGCCCAGCAGAGCTGGCCCTTCTGACTGGGAGCTGAGGCCTGCTGGAAGGCGGGAATGCTCTGCCCACCTTCTCCAGGTGCTCCTCGTCCATGAAAATCAGCTGTAATGAATTGAGCTGGATTCAATCCAGGCACTAAGTCAATTTGGTCGGCCAAACTCCCCATGAGACCATAAGGTCAAAGCTTTTTGTTCAGAATCTACTCTGCATCTTATGGTGAACCTGCTGCAGGCCTCACTCCAGTGCATGACGCCCTTCCTCTGCTGAGCTTGGAGCCACACAGGAATGCTCTCAGGACCTCAGGGTCACCTGCCTCCTCGTCCAGCTGGTTCTACCCAGGACAAAGACCCTTCCCCTTCCCCTTTCTCTTCCTGAAAGGCACCTGCCCCTCTTTGCCCTCCTTCTCCTCCAAGACAACACGCCTGGGGCCAGGGGAAGACCACAGACTGGATCCCAGCTCTCGCTGTGGTCAGGCCCAGAAGGAGCCCAGCACAGAGCCCACATTGAGGAGGGGACCCGGGGGTGAGGGTAGAGGGTGGAGGGAAGGGGACACCAGGGGACCACATCCCTCTTCCCCCACGTGAGGAGGTAAGGAGCCCCCAGACCACCAGGGCCTTTGCCTCTGTCTGTCTCCATAGCAGGTCATTGTCATGTCACACGACTAAACTGGTCAGGGTCACTCCAAGCGAACTGGGGACTAAATAAAGACAGACACAGAAAGTACCCTTTCTTTGTGTTCAGTGACCACTCCTCAGCCACAGCCCCACAAGAGGGGCAAGGCAGGCCAGAGGAGGGAGCCCGCCTCCAACCCAGGGTGTTTTGGGGGGAAGTTGTTCCATGGAATGTTCTATCCCCAAGGGGCAAAGGGGTAGGATTACAATCCTTCAAGTGTAACTCAACCACCGGGAGACGCCCACGCCTGGAGCCACCCCTCATTATCCAAGCCGATGGAGCCCAACAACTGTTCCAACCCCGTGCATTAGGACTTAGAGGTGTCTGCACCCAGGGCGGCTCCCAGCATCTGTCCTGCCCACACTCAGCCCTCTCTGAAGGGCCCTTCTGCCCCGTTACTTGTATCAGTAGAGGAAGCAGCAACTGTTACCGACTCGTGGAACAGAATTAAATTTCAGCAGAGGAAGCCGCGGAGGGCCATGGCAGGCTGCGGAGGTGTTTCCCTGCTGAAGAGGCGTAGCTAGCTGGAGCCTGGGAGCCTCATCAGCTGGGACGCTGGTCTCACCCACGTTGTCTGCAGAAGCTACGACCACGGGCTCCCGCTGCTCTGAAGTGCCCAGGACCCTGGGGCAACCAAGCCTGTGCCGCAGCCTCTCAGGGGGCCCAGAGCCTGTTTTAAGGGCGACTCTGATCCTTGGCACCCCCTGGGGCAGCACGTACCTGCAGCCGAGGGTCACCTGGAACAGCCAGGGGCACCCCGGGGCCTCAACGTGAGCCTGGGGGTTCCTGGAGGGAGCAACCCACTGAGATTCTTGAAGTAGATGAAACCATTGGGAAATGGGGGGTGAGGAGCCGGGCGCTGGTCACCCAGGGAGGATTCTTTCACCCCGGAACAGGAACCAGAGTGAAAAGCTCTAGGAACGTCAGGCAAGAGACAGAGGACAACCCGCGCCTAGGTGGCCGGTCCTTCATCTGCTGCCCGAGGGAGAAGGTGGGGGACTGCAAACCTCAGCACTAGACCCCCAAGTGCTGTGCCCTTGGGGGTGGGGAGCCTGGGATCCCTGAACACACAGGGCTCTTCGAGGTCACGGGAGGTCCTCAGGCCCCACCATCACACACTCAGGACCCTGCACTCCAACTGCCCTCACCTGGGCCAAAACACTCGGAAGACGTCGTCGTCATTTCAAGGTGATCAAGTCCCCTTGAGCTGAAGACCAGTCACTGCTGGCCATGCACGTTGATCTCCGTTTCTCTATGTGACTCACGGGGCAGTGCGCAGCCCTGGGACCCCCGGGCACCAGGCACGCCATCTGGTGAAGTGCTCTACGTTACCCCCGCCTATGCTGCAAAGTTCTCCCAAGGGAGTAGAAATCTCTCTGATTCTTTTCTTTACATTGTGATTTATTTTTTCTAAGTCTGTTTTTATTGATAGGGCAAACATGAGATTTTAAAAAGTAAACGCAGCATGGAGATGTTCATTTCACGTCTTCATTGGCCCACAAATCAGAGCAGCCGTGGTGTCTCCGACACCAGCTCTCCGTGAAAAGGCAGCTACTGAGTGCATCTTCCCTGTTAGTCAAGACGCAGATCCAGACCTTCTCAGCTGAAGCCTCTCTTTATTTTTGGTGTCAACACATAAGTGTCCAAATCTCAGCCTCACCAGCAATTCACCCACTGGCACGAGAAGCCCAGGTGTCTGGAGGGCCTGAACACAACTAAAGGGCGCCGTGGAGAGGGGGCCGGGCCCACTTCTTCCTGGCTCAGGGAGCATGGCGGGCTCTGCAGACACCTCTCCCCACACCACCACTCTCCACCTGCACAGAGGTGCGCGACCCCGAGCCACACAGCTCAGTGTCTTTGGCTATGAAGTAAGTGGATCTCGAGAGCTTTCTCCTACGGTCCTCCACAAAGAGACTACACAGGGCAGAGCCTCAGGCAGGAGCTGACTACCCGCTCCCTGAATTGGCCCATCTCCCTGTCTCCATGGAGCATCATGAAAGACTCAGGTCAGCTGGTCTTAGGTCAAGTCAGCCCCAGCCCACTCAAGGAGACGAACCAGCTATGAGGGTGAGGGGTAGACAGACACAGGTGCAAGGAAAACTGAGAAGCCAAAGGACCCAGCACCCCTGAGTCACAGAGGTCTGCTGGCTGCCCCCAGCAAGCAGGTGGGGGCCGATGGGGCCCAGGCAAGCCAGATCCAAGGGCTTCACGAAGGGTCTGTCTGCAGCTAGTGGACCCTCGGGTGAGTGGCCTGCAACCCTGGGGTTCTGGACAAAGCAGACCAGAGGAAGACACCTGCCCTGACTTCCTTCCGCCCACACTCCAGGCCCCGCCAGCATCTGCTGCCGTGGACAGGAGAGCAGGGAGGTCCAAGGTGGGAACCAGCCCTGCAGCCCAGGACTGGCTCCCCAGGCCACGCGCCACCCAAGTCTGTCTCGTGGTTGAAGCACTGCCCTCTGCAAAGCCCGTGGTGACCTGGAAAGTTTGTTCCCTGGACAGGACAGCTTCTGCCAGGAGATGACGACCAGCCTCTTGCAGCTCACCTTGGTCAGCCCGGTCACCCTTTTCCAAGTGGCTACTGACACCCAGCACATTCAGAGGCAGCCCTCTGGGAAGCAGATAGTCTACATCCTGCCCAGACCAGAGACCAGCTGGGAGCATGCTGAGCTGTGGGGCTGGGTCTGGAAGCAGCCGCTGCCCGAGGCACAGCCAAGGACTTGGCCCTGCGGGTGAGGGCCTTTCTGGTTGAGCAGAGTGGCAGTTAGGAGCTGCTCCAGTTCAGGTGACCCTCGAGCAGCTCCACTGTAGGATGTCACCCTAGTAGGCGGAGCACCGTACAAACCAAGAATGCAGGGCAGGCTCTGGGCACAACTGTCGGTGAACACCTGCACGTCAGGGGGTCTCAGGCCCGGGCTCCTGATCCCAGGGCAACTGGGTGTCTCTGTGCGGAGCCAGCTGCTCTCCTCCCCCCTCCCTCCCTCCCTCCCCCCACCCCCATTAGTCTAAGGGGCCTTTCTAAGCTCTGTACCTTTCCGGTGCTGCTCAGAGCTGGAGGTCTTGGTGGGCCCTCCAAGTGCACCTGAGGATTTAACATGCAGTTAGCTCTCCATTCAAAGCTACAAAACAGAGAGGACAGCATGGGCCAGTGTCCCCGTAGGCACAGGGGCTTGAGCCTGGACACACTGGGAGTGTAAAGCCTGCCTCCTGTGGTGGACATTGCGGGGTGTTCTCGAGGACGGTGTGGAGGCCTCTGTTCCTGGTCGCAGAGGCACTTACACAACAAGAGAGGACCCACAGCAGATCTGTGTCCTTGAAGACCAGCTCAGTCCTGAGCCTCCTGGGGCTTCTCCATGTCCCCGATGCTATGTCCCCCAAAGCCCAGGTGTCAAAGCCCAGGTGTCCAGCCTGACACTATTGGGAGGTGTTGGGAGCCCCGGTGGGGCCTGGTTGGAGGAAGGTAGGTCATTAGGAGAGTAGCCCAGACCATCTGGCCCCAGAGGTGTGCTCCTATCCAGACACAGCTGCTGGCCTGGAAGAATCAAGATGACCTGTTGTGACCACAGGTCAAATTTTAAGGGACTTTTTGAAAACACTCCTCTTCAATGGTTGAAATATGTGTCCTTGGATGTAAACAGGCTTTCTCTGACTCATGTGCAGCCATGATAAACTATATGCTCCCCAGGCCCAAAGCAGCAGGGCCAAGCAGCCATGACTGAACGCTCCAGATCCATGAGCCCAAATAAACCTCTTCTCCCTTTAAGTTGACTGCCTCAGGTGTTGTGTCACAGTGAGGGACAGCTGGCTGACACGTTGCCTGGAGTCAAGAAGGAGAGGGGCATCACTACAGGGCCCACAGACAGCCACTGGAGAGTAAGGCTGTGTGATCAATGGCCTCAGCCAGTAACTTCAGCAACTTTGGTGACAGAAGAAAGTCCTTGAATGGGACAAACTACCTCTTCCACTGAGAAAGGAGCAGACGGCAGGCACAGCCCTGTGTCTGTTGAAGGTCCCTCACAGAGGCAGCTCCAGACGTGACTGGTCTCAAACATGCAAGGAAGCGGGAGTCCTCATTCTATAGAAATGCTTTAGGAAATGGAGGAGTACAGGGTACGTGGCACCTCAGTTCACAAGGCCGACAGCATGCAGATTCTGAATGTGGACAAACTGGGCTAGAAAAGGATAGACCATAAATACCGCCATAAAATTCCCGAGGAAACTGTTAGTGAGCTGAGTGTGGTGGCACACGCCTGTAGTCTCAGCAGCTCTGGAGGCTGAGGCAGGAGGATCATGAGTTCAAAGCCAGCCTCAGCAACTCAGCAAGACCCTATCTCTAAATAAAATATGAAAAGGGCTGGGGATGTGGCTCAGGGGTTAAGCATCCTTGGGTTCAATCCTGATCCCCACCAAAAGAAAGTTAGTGAGTGAATTTAACAATAAAAAATTTATATATATATATCATGACCAGACTGTATACATCCCAGGAATGCAAAATTGTTCTAAGGTTTTAAAACCAACCATGTATCTAACCATAGTTGATTGAAATGATGAAAAAAGAGCATAAGATCGTGTCAACCAATCCAGGAATAAGCAGTTGACAAAATTAGACATTCATTCATGACAAACACTCTCAGCAAATTAGAAGCAGTGAAGAGAAGAATTGGGGTTGGAAAAGAAGAAGGAAAATGCTTTTAGTTGTAAATGACTTGATTATGTGAAAATAGAAAATAAGAAAGCCTTGCTAAGTTAGTAAGATCAGGTCACAGGATAAAAAAAACTATTTCATTTTCATATTTAAATGCAGTGAGTTAGAAGTTAATGTTTTTTAAAAATGTTATTATATTACCATCAAAATACATGAAATACTTGAGGAAAACAAAAAAATATCTTGAGAACTCACAAGGTTATGCAACGGACTCATATCATCCGAGTCCGTTTAGGGAAGCGACAGAGAGCATCTGCTTTATTCAAGGTTTACTTGAATTACCGCAGCCAAGAACGTGCGGCAAGACGGTGAAGACAGGCGGGAAGATGAACAGAGCGCGTAGGGAGCGCAGATAGACCTGCACGTGCATAGTGACAGCTGCTTCAGCCGCTTACCATCCCTGTGAGCGAGCCCTGGAGACACCTGAAGTCCACTCTGCTCCAGCCCAGGGTTAGGGGGAAGGGAGCTGGGGTTGTTAGTCAGCTTTTTGTCTCCATAACCAAAATCCCTGCCGAAAACTAGTTGGAGTAGGAGAGATTTAATTTGGCCCATGGTTTCCAGACGTAGTTCATGGTCGGCCTCCCACTCCACGGCTCTAGGCCTGGAGTGGGCAGAATGTCATGGTGGGGGGTGGCAGAGGACAGCCCCTCTGCTCATGGCAGCTGAGGAGCGGGGGGCGGAGGAGAAGGGGCTGGGAGAAGGTAAACCCTCCAGGCCTGTCACCAGGACCTACCCCCTCGACTGGGTCTACCTTCCGGGAGTCTGTTCAGCTGTCACGGATTGATCCAGTCCGAGGTGCCGAGCAAGCGTCACTGGATGGTAAACCGCTGATGGGTCAGAGCCTCCTAGATCCATCATGTCCTGAAAGCCTCCCCTCTGCACCTGCCGCACTGGGGGCCTTGCTTTCAGTACCTGAGCCCCTGGGGGAATGTCACAGACCCAAACATGACCCCCGGGCTTGAGAGCTCTCTTTGGGGTACAATGGGCAGAGGTGGGGGTGCACAGCCGAGCAAACTGTTCAGGCCACAGCCAGGAGGCTGGAATAAGAGGAAGGGGCTGGGCTCCCTCCATCCTCTTCCAGGGTGGCCCCTGAGGGCCTAAGGGCTCCCATGGCCCCACCTACCAGTAGTACCTCCCTGGAGACCAAGCCTCTGAGACCTGGGCCTGTGAGGCCATCAAGACCAAACTACAGCAGAAGTCAAAGGGATTCAGGGGAGATTTCTGGGCCAGTTAGAAATTCATGTGCAAAACAGAGAGACTGGAGCCTCTCCCACCCTACACAACACTACTCAAATAGATCACAGACCGACACGAGAGCTCAGTCAACACCACTGTGTAACACACGCAGGAGAAGACGCCCGCGGCCTTGGGCTGGGCACACGGGTTTTTGGTAACACATCAAAAGCCTGAGTTATAAAAAATTTAAAAATGTTTAAATAAGTGGAGCTTTTTAAAATTTTGTGCTTCTAAAGACAATTTTAGGAAAAAGGTTAGAATTAATGGTGCATGGGACAATCATTACCTAATATATGTCTTACTTTTAAAAACTTTGTTGCCACAGATATAAAGAACTCTTGCAACTCAATGTTAAGACAGGCCAAGAAAAACCAGATGAAAACAGTATTTGAAGAAACACTAAGAAAAAGCGACGTATGTATTTAGTAAGTTCACATACGGCTCACCTTATTAGTCATCCTACTAGAAGTGAAATGACGTGAGTTTTAGAAATGGAAACTCTGATCTCTTTAGAATGGTAAACATCTAGAATTCTGATAATACCAAATGTTGGCTCAGGCGCCTCCGTACCCTGCTGTGGGAGGTGTTGGGGGCCACTCTGGGCAGGTGGGGGTCTCTTACAAGGTCAGACATACACTGAGCAGGAGCCTGGAGAGTTCCATGTCTGAGTCGCTCCCTCAGGCACAGGAAACGTGTTCCTGCGAAGACACAGATGGACACCTGCAGTGGTCCTGCTCTTAGTGGCTGGGCACTGGGACGGGACCTGAACTGTGGCGTGTCCAACCAGGAGGCAGCATGCAGCCCTGGCACACGTGCCAGGGGGTCTCCACAGCGTTCTGCTCTGTGAACGCCGGGGCCACAGGGCACCTGCCACGCAAGTGCTTCCGCGAGTGTGAGACCCCAGAAACACAACCTGGTGTGAAGGCCACAGCCCGAGGTGGCCAGGGGTGGGGTGGGAATGCCCCGAATCTTCCTCAGGGGGGACATTAAGTGGCCACAAACATTTGTCATGATCATCACACTGTACACTTCAGGGTGAACTGTTCCTCACGGAGGTGGCTCTGGAGAGACCCAGCAGTCACAGGAAGGAGGAGTCGGAGGTGCTCCAGTGTGACAAGGGAAACAGCGAGGGCTCTGCTCCACAGTGGAGCTCTACACAGCCTTGAAGAATGCAGCGACCGCGTCTGCTGGCAGATGGACGGAGCGGGGGAGCACCAGGCTCAGCGGAACAAGCCAGGCCCAGGAGGTCAAACCCCGAAGTTTTCTGTCCTATGCAGAAGCTAGAGGGGAGAAAAGGGAAAAGATGGGGATCTCATGAAAATAGGAGAGAGATGGCTGGGTAGAGGAAGAGGGTGGAGGAGGAAGAAGTGGGGAGGGAGGGAGAGGGTGAGGAAGGGAGAAGTGTGGGGATCGGAATAGGGCGGAGGACATCCTATGCCCATGAACGAGTCAAAACGAGCCCCGTTACATGAACAGCTGCAGAGCACTGACCGGAACACGGCGTCGTCCCCCTGTGGTGACACAGCTGACTTACTCTGCCACCTCTAAAAGGACACCTTCGTCATTTCCAGCTTTGATAAAGAGTGAAACAGACTTGACTTTCCTGTGTTCATGCAGGAACACAGCCCCACGGAGACTGCACAAGGTGTTCATTAGCTGTTAGACGCCATGGGTGTCTAATGTCACAGCACACTCCACCGTCATGTGCTCCTGGAAAAGACAGACCTTAAAAAGCAGCTATAAACAACTAAATCACCAAAACAGCAAAAGAAACAGGACAGAAGTTCTTATAGAATTCCAGGACAGGCCTGCAGGGGGCCCGCCCGGCGTGGGCCTGCGGCAAGGACACTGGAGAGGGACCTCAGCCTTCTGCCCTTCAAGAAGCCCCACACTCTGGGAGGAGCCTAGTGAGCAGGCACATGTCCCACGCAGATGTGATTGACGTGGTAGATATGAGGCCTTCCAGGCCAAACGGAAAATGCCCCCAGGGCCCGCAACACCAGCCTAGGGTCCCTCTAGAAGTCACGTCAGTTGGCTTGGGTGTGTCCACCCCCCACTGGTCTCTGTGCAGGGGAACGCAGTAGGTCAGCAGGCACCCGCCCACTCAGGCCTCCTCTGCCCTCCTCGGCAGAACTCCCCCAAAGCCCCATTTCCCTGAGCTACGAGAGTCCACCCGCACCTGTCGGGAAGGCCTTGGCCCCCATGAGTGCCCAGGCCACTCTGTCTGTCTCACTGGGCACTGTCCACCATGTTTCCAGAGAGGACAAGACTCGCAGTGGAATCTGGTCTTTCAGTATTCAGTCCTTTCCCCCAAATAAGGCGACCCCTCAGTGCACATGTGGGCCAAGGGCAAGCTGACCGCTGGGAAGCCCCTCCAGAAGGTCAGTACCCTGTCCACCAGCCTTGGCGAAGCACGGGAGTGGGAGCCGAGAGCCCAGCCCTCTGTGCAGATGCCTGGGTGGGAACGCGCTCTCCGGTGTCCGCCTTTTACCCACTTCATCTCCGACACCCAGACGTTTTCCGATAGAGCTCTGTGCACATGCCTCAGTGATTTTTATCTGTTTTTGCAACACTGAGCATTGATTTTACTTCTGTGTGATTAAGTTACTCCCGATGGTAGATTATGGGGAGAAAGGTGTGTTATTAGTTAATAATTTACTTACCAAATTATTTGACTCGTATCTGATTCATCTATTTTTTATAGGCATCTGAGCCTCTGAATCAAAGCTGGAGGAGTTGCAGTGCATGTTTGTTTCTGGGAAGTTTGAAACGACCCTAATGTTTTACCAAGGATGAAGGTTCAGCCATTTCAAATAGTTCAGAGCCACATTTCTGCCTGATCCTTTACTCAGCTGTGGAATCAGTACCCTATAAAATATTCATATCAATTATCGCCGAAATAATTTGGAAAGGAAAATATTAGCCAACATATTTATAGTAGCTTGGATATATTCTTGGCTGCAGGGCACATTGCCTGCTCTTCTTAAATCAGAATATCACCGTGCAAAGAAGACTTTAGCAATAAAATATCAAAGAAAAGGTAATGAGAATTTGGTGATGCAAAAAATTATCTCTTTTTCTTATCTAGGCCCTTACCTGGAGGGATGACTTAGAGTCTCTGTCATGTCCTCCTGCTAATGGGGTAATAAAATCTCAGCTTCTCGCTCTCAGCTGCCTTCCTGTGTGATGGGCTGAACCATGTCCCGCAGCTCACCTGGGGGCCTCCTGATCCCCAGCACCCCAGAGTGTGGCTGCACTTGGACTTCACAAGGGGGATTAGGTGAAATGAGGTCTGGGGGCCTGATCCCCCCCCATCTGGGGTCCTTATCAGAAGAGGAGATGAGGACAGATACACAGAGGAACCACCATTGAGGACGCAGGTGAAAGATGGAGTCCCCCAGCCAAGAAGAGAGGCCCCGGAGGGGCCAGCCCCGCTCAGGCCTGGGTCTACCAGCCTGCAGGACTGTGAGGATCAGAGACTGTCCTTAAGCCCCAGCACTGCCTTGGGGGCTGCTGCACCCTGACCGTCTGAGTGATGGGGAAGCAGGGGTCAGCTCCTCTGAGCTAGACTGACGGGCCCTGTGACAGCTCTGCTGCCCTCAGATGATCAGGTTCGCATGTGCATGGCCCTGAGCCACGAGGTCCACTCAGGTAATGCCCAACAGAGCACCAAGGGTCTCTCCAGCCCCTTATCCCATGATTGCAGCCCATTGCAAAACCAGCAGAGCTGCTGCCCACATGCCAGCAGGGGAGGCCCAGAGTCACCGGCTCGGAGCCCCTTCGGTGTGTGGGTGCTGCCTGTTGTCTGCTCCGTGGCTTTGCTTCAGAGAAGGTGCGTACCTTGTCACCCCTCACCAGGGCTGGGCTGCTGCACGGTGTGGGGTCATGCTGGGGTGGAGCCTTGCTAGTGGACCACCATGGCCCCGGTGCCCCTGCTGAGCCCAAGGGCATGCATTCCGTACTCTGCCTCTCAGCCCATGTGCACCACGTCCCCATTCGTAACCACTCTTGAGGAAACATGTTCCGGGTCCCTGGTGCCACCAATTCAATTGCTGGTGGCCACATGGGGTTCCCCACCCCTGCTTTGTGCACCACACTTCCTGGGCGACTAGAGCTTCTACCTCCCACCCACCACCCCTGCACCTGCCCAAAGGTTATGGCCAAAGCTCCAGGGAGACTCTAGTCCACGGGAGCCAGAGCAACACCTGCAGAGCAGACACCCATGGCTCTGGGGCAGCCAGTTCCCATGGAAGTCACCTCACAAAGTTGTAGAAGCAACTGGTCCACCAGACCCCCATGTCTCAACAGAGGGAACCAGAAGTATGGAGCAGCACCGTGACATGAGGCCTCCAGGAGCAGGGCGACTCCAGCAGCAGACCCCCAGAAGGCCTGGACGTGAGGGTCCCAAGAACAACCATGAGGGAGCTCAGCAGGGTGCGCGGGGCTGCAGGAAGGCAAGGCAGAGCCAGGAATGACCTCTCAGCCAGGAGCTGAAAACCATGGAAAGAACCACCCAGGAATCCTCGTAAGGAAGAACTCACTAAGTGAAGTAAAAAGTACAGTTGAAAGTCCTGACCACAGAGCAGATCAAGAAAAGGAAGAATATCTGAATCTGAGGACAGGTCTTGTGAAATATCCCAATCATAAAAAGAAAAAGTCTAGAAAATGGAGATAACACGGGAGACTTTGAGGTGCCATTAAGCAAGCACATATTTGAATTTTGGAGTTCCAGAAGGTGGAGAAATGGGGAAAAGCCTAGGAAACCTGTGCGTTTAATAATAGCTGAATTCTTTCCTAGTCGTGGGAAGGGGTGGGCATCGAGGTAGGTACTGGAGGAACACAGGCCCCCAATAGAGAAAGACCCTCGGCACAGCATAGTCAGAGTGTCAAAGCCCAAGAGAAAAGAACCCCAACACAGCAAGAGCAAAGCTCCAGGCCACACGCAAGGGCAATCACCTTCGAATAGGAGCGGATTCCTCAGCACATCTCTATACCCAGGAGAGAACGGAAGGACAAGTCACAAGTTCCAGGGGCAAAAACTGCCGAGAACACTGCAGCCTGCCAAGCTGTCCTTTAGAAACTAAGGGCAAATAAAACCTTCAAGCTAAGGAAAGCTGAGGGACTGTGGCCACATGTCACTCTGGAGTCAGGGAGCCTTTCCACGGAGTGGAGGAGGGAGGACTCAGCCGGAGTGCAGGAGGGAGGACTCAGCTGGAGTGGAGGAGGGAGGACTCAGCTGGAGTGGAGGACGGAGGACTCAGCTGGAGTGAAGGAGGAAGGACTCAGCCAAAGTGGAGGAGGGAGGACTCAGCCGGAGTGGAGGAGGGAGGACTATCATCATGAAGCACGTGAAAGCACAGCCGCTCAGATGCACCAGGAGAAGCAGGAAATACGGGAACCTCATCTATAAACCGTCGATGAGTGGGAGGAAGGATAGGAGACGCGACCTTCGCGACCTTCAAAGCCATCTAAGCAAGTCATCAAAACAACGGCAGCGAGCCCTTGCCCGGCAGTCACAACCCTGGACACAGGGGGCTGGACCCCAGTTAAAAGGTGACAACTGCCAAGTGGACAAATCAAGACTCAGGGAAACCTGCTTCCAGGAAACCACCTCCCCAGCAAAGACACAAGCAGAGAGACAGTGACGGCCAGGAACAGGGCTTCCAGACAGCCGGGACCCCAGGCAGCAGGTGCACACTCAGACTAGACAACACAGACTGAGTTGAGAACAGTAAAAAGTCCCGGAAGGACACCATGTCACGACCTGGGATCCATTCAGCAAGGACACTTAGTGACTGCAGGCACACATGCACCCAATGCTGGAAAACCCCAGGGCCACACAGCAGTGTTAGACGTGAAGGGAGTCAGACTCCAGCAGGATAATGGGGGGGGGGGAACTTCCACATCCTGTTTTCATCCGTGAAGAGATCTTCAGGCAAAAATCCACAAAGACTCATCTGAGTTAAACTCTTCTATAGACCAAACGGACTCACAGCTATTTGCAGAGTGTTGCACAAGACAGCTGCAGAACACACGTTTTTCTTGTCAGCACAGGGAACATCCCTTGAATAGATCATATGTTAGACCACAGAACAAGTCTTCATGAAATCAAAGGGTACCACTTGTCTTTTCCAACCACCCAGAAATATAACAAGGACACAACAACTTAAGAAACCAGAAACCGTGCAGATTCACAGAGACTTCACAGCATGGCTCTAACAAGAAACGGTCCTAAGGAAATCAAAAGGGAAATTAAGACATTTCTTGAAACAAATGAAAATGGAAGCACAACCTACTAAAGTTTACAGTTTACGGATACAACAAAGGTAGGAGAGAGAGAGAGAGAGAGAAGAGAGAGAGAGAGAGAGAGAGAGAGGAGAGAGAGAGAGAAGGAGAGAGAGAGAGAGGAGGAGAGAGAGAGAGAGAGAAGGAGAGAGAGAGAGAGAGAAGGAGAGAGAGAAGGAGAGAGAGAGAGAAGGAGAGAGAGAAGGAGAGAGAGAGAAGGAGAGAGAGAGAAGGAGAGAGAGAGAGAGAAGGAGAGAGAGAGAAGGAGAGAGAGAAAAGGAGAGAGAGAGAGAGAAGGAGAGAGAGAGAAGG